>NC_139386.1:136462500-136489335 GCF_054392235.1 Sus scrofa | reverse complement strand
TAACCCTAACCCTTTTTTTTTTTTTTTTTCTAACCCTAACCCTAACCCTAACCCTAACCCTAACCCTAACCCTAACCCTAACCCTAACCCTAACCCTAACCCTAACCCTAACCCTAACCCTAACCCTAACCCTAACCCTAACCCTAACCCTAACCCTAACCCTAACCCTAACCCTAACCCTAACCCTAACCCTAACCCTAACCCTAACCCTAACCCTAACCCTAACCCTAACCCTAACCCTAACCCTAACCCTAACCCTAACCCTAACCCTAACCCTAACCCTAACCCTAACCCTAACCCTAACCCTAACCCTAACCCTAACCCTAACCCTAACCCTAACCCTAACCCTAACCCTAACCCTAACCCTAACCCTAACCCTAACCCTAACCCTAACCCTAACCCTAACCCTAACCCTAACCCTAACCCTAACCCTAACCCTAACCCTAACCCTAACCCTAACCCTAACCCTAACCCTAACCCTAACCCTAACCCTAACCCTAACCCTAACCCTAACCCTAACCCTAACCCTAACCCTAACCCTAACCCTAACCCTAACCCTAACCCTAACCCTAACCCTAACCCTAACCCTAACCCTAACCCTAACCCTAACCCTAACCCTAACCCTAACCCTAACCCTAACCCTAACCCTAACCCTAACCCTAACCCTAACCCTAACCCTAACCCTAACCCTAACCCTAACCCTAACCCTAACCCTAACCCTAACCCTAACCCTAACCCTAACCCTAACCCTAACCCTAACCCTAACCCTAACCCTAACCCTAACCCTAACCCTAACCCTAACCCTAACCCTAACCCTAACCCTAACCCTAACCCTAACCCTAACCCTAACCCTAACCCTAACCCTAACCCTAACCCTAACCCTAACCCTAACCCTAACCCTAACCCTAACCCTAACCCTAACCCTAACCCTAACCCTAACCCTAACCCTAACCCTAACCCTAACCCTAACCCTAACCCTAACCCTAACCCTAACCCTAACCCTAACCCTAACCCTAACCCTAACCCTAACCCTAACCCTAACCCTAACCCTAACCCTAACCCTAACCCTAACCCTAACCCTAACCCTAACCCTAACCCTAACCCTAACCCTAACCCTAACCCTAACCCTAACCCTAACCCTAACCCTAACCCTAACCCTAACCCTAACCCTAACCCTAACCCTAACCCTAACCCTAACCCTAACCCTAACCCTAACCCTAACCCTAACCCTAACCCTAACCCTAACCCTAACCCTAACCCTAACCCTAACCCTAACCCTAACCCTAACCCTAACCCTAACCCTAACCCTAACCCTAACCCTAACCCTAACCCTAACCCTAACCCTAACCCTAACCCTAACCCTAACCCTAACCCTAACCCTAACCCTAACCCTAACCCTAACCCTAACCCTAACCCTAACCCTAACCCTAACCCTAACCCTAACCCTAACCCTAACCCTAACCCTAACCCTAACCCTAACCCTAACCCTAACCCTAACCCTAACCCTAACCCTAACCCTAACCCTAACCCTAACCCTAACCCTAACCCTAACCCTAACCCTAACCCTAACCCTAACCCTAACCCTAACCCTAACCCTAACCCTAACCCTAACCCTAACCCTAACCCTAACCCTAACCCTAACCCTAACCCTAACCCTAACCCTAACCCTAACCCTAACCCTAACCCTAACCCTAACCCTAACCCTAACCCTAACCCTAACCCTAACCCTAACCCTAACCCTAACCCTAACCCTAACCCTAACCCTAACCCTAACCCTAACCCTAACCCTAACCCTAACCCTAACCCTAACCCTAACCCTAACCCTAACCCTAACCCTAACCCTAACCCTAACCCTAACCCTAACCCTAACCCTAACCCTAACCCTAACCCTAACCCTAACCCTAACCCTAACCCTAACCCTAACCCTAACCCTAACCCTAACCCTAACCCTAACCCTAACCCTAACCCTAACCCTAACCCTAACCCTAACCCTAACCCTAACCCTAACCCTAACCCTAACCCTAACCCCTAACCCTAACCCTAACCCTAACCCTAACCCTAACCCTAACCCTAACCCTAACCCTAACCCTAACCCTAACCCTAACCCTAACCCTAACCCTAACCCTAACCCTAACCCTAACCCTAACCCTAACCCTAACCCTAACCCTAACCCTAACCCTAACCCTAACCCTAACCCTAACCCTAACCCTAACCCTAACCCTAACCCTAACCCTAACCCTAACCCTAACCCTAACCCTAACCCTAACCCTAACCCTAACCCTAACCCTAACCCTAACCCTAACCCTAACCCTAACCCTAACCCTAACCCTAACCCTAACCCTAACCCTAACCCTAACCCTAACCCTAACCCTAACCCTAACCCTAACCCTAACCCTAACCCTAACCCTAACCCTAACCCTAACCCTAACCCTAACCCTAACCCTAACCCTAACCCTAACCCTAACCCTAACCCTAACCCTAACCCTAACCCTAACCCTAACCCTAACCCTAACCCTAACCCTAACCCTAACCCTAACCCTAACCCTAACCCTAACCCTAACCCTAACCCTAACCCTAACCCTAACCCTAACCCTAACCCTAACCCTAACCCTAACCCTAACCCTAACCCTAACCCTAACCCTAACCCTAACCCTAACCCTAACCCTAACCCTAACCCTAACCCTAACCCTAACCCTAACCCTAACCCTAACCCTAACCCTAACCCTAACCCTAACCCTAACCCTAACCCTAACCCTAACCCTAACCCTAACCCTAACCCTAACCCTAACCCTAACCCTAACCCTAACCCTAACCCTAACCCTAACCCTAACCCTAACCCTAACCCTAACCCTAACCCTAACCCTAACCCTAACCCTAACCCTAACCCTAACCCTAACCCTAACCCTAACCCTAACCCTAACCCTAACCCTAACCCTAACCCTAACCCTAACCCTAACCCTAACCCTAACCCTAACCCTAACCCTAACCCTAACCCTAACCCTAACCCTAACCCTAACCCTAACCCTAACCCTAACCCTAACCCTAACCCTAACCCTAACCCTAACCCTAACCCTAACCCTAACCCTAACCCTAACCCTAACCCTAACCCTAACCCTAACCCTAACCCTAACCCTAACCCTAACCCTAACCCTAACCCTAACCCTAACCCTAACCCTAACCCTAACCCTAACCCTAACCCTAACCCTAACCCTAACCCTAACCCTAACCCTAACCCTAACCCTAACCCTAACCCTAACCCTAACCCTAACCCTAACCCTAACCCTAACCCTAACCCTAACCCTAACCCTAACCCTAACCCTAACCCTAACCCTAACCCTAACCCTAACCCTAACCCTAACCCTAACCCTAACCCTAACCCTAACCCTAACCCTAACCCTAACCCTAACCCTAACCCTAACCCTAACCCTAACCCTAACCCTAACCCTAACCCTAACCCTAACCCTAACCCTAACCCTAACCCTAACCCTAACCCTAACCCTAACCCTAACCCTAACCCTAACCCTAACCCTAACCCTAACCCTAACCCTAACCCTAACCCTAACCCTAACCCTAACCCTAACCCTAACCCTAACCCTAACCCTAACCCTAACCCTAACCCTAACCCTAACCCTAACCCTAACCCTAACCCTAACCCTAACCCTAACCCTAACCCTAACCCTAACCCTAACCCTAACCCTAACCCTAACCCTAACCCTAACCCTAACCCTAACCCTAACCCTAACCCTAACCCTAACCCTAACCCTAACCCTAACCCTAACCCTAACCCTAACCCTAACCCTAACCCTAACCCTAACCCTAACCCTAACCCTAACCCTAACCCTAACCCTAACCCTAACCCTAACCCTAACCCTAACCCTAACCCTAACCCTAACCCTAACCCTAACCCTAACCCTAACCCTAACCCTAACCCTAACCCTAACCCTAACCCTAACCCTAACCCTAACCCTAACCCTAACCCTAACCCTAACCCTAACCCTAACCCTAACCCTAACCCTAACCCTAACCCTAACCCTAACCCTAACCCTAACCCTAACCCTAACCCTAACCCTAACCCTAACCCTAACCCTAACCCTAACCCTAACCCTAACCCTAACCCTAACCCTAACCCTAACCCTAACCCTAACCCTAACCCTAACCCTAACCCTAACCCTAACCCTAACCCTAACCCTAACCCTAACCCTAACCCTAACCCTAACCCTAACCCTAACCCTAACCCTAACCCTAACCCTAACCCTAACCCTAACCCTAACCCTAACCCTAACCCTAACCCTAACCCTAACCCTAACCCTAACCCTAACCCTAACCCTAACCCTAACCCTAACCCTAACCCTAACCCTAACCCTAACCCTAACCCTAACCCTAACCCTAACCCTAACCCTAACCCTAACCCTAACCCTAACCCTAACCCTAACCCTAACCCTAACCCTAACCCTAACCCTAACCCTAACCCTAACCCTAACCCTAACCCTAACCCTAACCCTAACCCTAACCCTAACCCTAACCCTAACCCTAACCCTAACCCTAACCCTAACCCTAACCCTAACCCTAACCCTAACCCTAACCCTAACCCTAACCCTAACCCTAACCCTAACCCTAACCCTAACCCTAACCCTAACCCTAACCCTAACCCTAACCCTAACCCTAACCCTAACCCTAACCCTAACCCTAACCCTAACCCTAACCCTAACCCTAACCCTAACCCTAACCCTAACCCTAACCCTAACCCTAACCCTAACCCTAACCCTAACCCTAACCCTAACCCTAACCCTAACCCTAACCCTAACCCTAACCCTAACCCTAACCCTAACCCTAACCCTAACCCTAACCCTAACCCTAACCCTAACCCTAACCCTAACCCTAACCCTAACCCTAACCCTAACCCTAACCCTAACCCTAACCCTAACCCTAACCCTAACCCTAACCCTAACCCTAACCCTAACCCTAACCCTAACCCTAACCCTAACCCTAACCCTAACCCTAACCCTAACCCTAACCCTAACCCTAACCCTAACCCTAACCCTAACCCTAACCCTAACCCTAACCCTAACCCTAACCCTAACCCTAACCCTAACCCTAACCCTAACCCTAACCCTAACCCTAACCCTAACCCTAACCCTAACCCTAACCCTAACCCTAACCCTAACCCTAACCCTAACCCTAACCCTAACCCTAACCCTAACCCTAACCCTAACCCTAACCCTAACCCTAACCCTAACCCTAACCCTAACCCTAACCCTAACCCTAACCCTAACCCTAACCCTAACCCTAACCCTAACCCTAACCCTAACCCTAACCCTAACCCTAACCCTAACCCTAACCCTAACCCTAACCCTAACCCTAACCCTAACCCTAACCCTAACCCTAACCCTAACCCTAACCCTAACCCTAACCCTAACCCTAACCCTAACCCTAACCCTAACCCTAACCCTAACCCTAACCCTAACCCTAACCCTAACCCTAACCCTAACCCTAACCCTAACCCTAACCCTAACCCTAACCCTAACCCTAACCCTAACCCTAACCCTAACCCTAACCCTAACCCTAACCCTAACCCTAACCCTAACCCTAACCCTAACCCTAACCCTAACCCTAACCCTAACCCTAACCCTAACCCTAACCCTAACCCTAACCCTAACCCTAACCCTAACCCTAACCCTAACCCTAACCCTAACCCTAACCCTAACCCTAACCCTAACCCTAACCCTAACCCTAACCCTAACCCTAACCCTAACCCTAACCCTAACCCTAACCCTAACCCTAACCCTAACCCTAACCCTAACCCTAACCCTAACCCTAACCCTAACCCTAACCCTAACCCTAACCCTAACCCTAACCCTAACCCTAACCCTAACCCTAACCCTAACCCTAACCCTAACCCTAACCCTAACCCTAACCCTAACCCTAACCCTAACCCTAACCCTAACCCTAACCCTAACCCTAACCCTAACCCTAACCCTAACCCTAACCCTAACCCTAACCCTAACCCTAACCCTAACCCTAACCCTAACCCTAACCCTAACCCTAACCCTAACCCTAACCCTAACCCTAACCCTAACCCTAACCCTAACCCTAACCCTAACCCTAACCCTAACCCTAACCCTAACCCTAACCCTAACCCTAACCCTAACCCTAACCCTAACCCTAACCCTAACCCTAACCCTAACCCTAACCCTAACCCTAACCCTAACCCTAACCCTAACCCTAACCCTAACCCTAACCCTAACCCTAACCCTAACCCTAACCCTAACCCTAACCCTAACCCTAACCCTAACCCTAACCCTAACCCTAACCCTAACCCTAACCCTAACCCTAACCCTAACCCTAACCCTAACCCTAACCCTAACCCTAACCCTAACCCTAACCCTAACCCTAACCCTAACCCTAACCCTAACCCTAACCCTAACCCTAACCCTAACCCTAACCCTAACCCTAACCCTAACCCTAACCCTAACCCTAACCCTAACCCTAACCCTAACCCTAACCCTAACCCTAACCCTAACCCTAACCCTAACCCTAACCCTAACCCTAACCCTAACCCTAACCCTAACCCTAACCCTAACCCTAACCCTAACCCTAACCCTAACCCTAACCCTAACCCTAACCCTAACCCTAACCCTAACCCTAACCCTAACCCTAACCCTAACCCTAACCCTAACCCTAACCCTAACCCTAACCCTAACCCTAACCCTAACCCTAACCCTAACCCTAACCCTAACCCTAACCCTAACCCTAACCCTAACCCTAACCCTAACCCTAACCCTAACCCTAACCCTAACCCTAACCCTAACCCTAACCCTAACCCTAACCCTAACCCTAACCCTAACCCTAACCCTAACCCTAACCCTAACCCTAACCCTAACCCTAACCCTAACCCTAACCCTAACCCTAACCCTAACCCTAACCCTAACCCTAACCCTAACCCTAACCCTAACCCTAACCCTAACCCTAACCCTAACCCTAACCCTAACCCTAACCCTAACCCTAACCCTAACCCTAACCCTAACCCTAACCCTAACCCTAACCCTAACCCTAACCCTAACCCTAACCCTAACCCTAACCCTAACCCTAACCCTAACCCTAACCCTAACCCTAACCCTAACCCTAACCCTAACCCTAACCCTAACCCTAACCCTAACCCTAACCCTAACCCTAACCCTAACCCTAACCCTAACCCTAACCCTAACCCTAACCCTAACCCTAACCCTAACCCTAACCCTAACCCTAACCCTAACCCTAACCCTAACCCTAACCCTAACCCTAACCCTAACCCTAACCCTAACCCTAACCCTAACCCTAACCCTAACCCTAACCCTAACCCTAACCCTAACCCTAACCCTAACCCTAACCCTAACCCTAACCCTAACCCTAACCCTAACCCTAACCCTAACCCTAACCCTAACCCTAACCCTAACCCTAACCCTAACCCTAACCCTAACCCTAACCCTAACCCTAACCCTAACCCTAACCCTAACCCTAACCCTAACCCTAACCCTAACCCTAACCCTAACCCTAACCCTAACCCTAACCCTAACCCTAACCCTAACCCTAACCCTAACCCTAACCCTAACCCTAACCCTAACCCTAACCCTAACCCTAACCCTAACCCTAACCCTAACCCTAACCCTAACCCTAACCCTAACCCTAACCCTAACCCTAACCCTAACCCTAACCCTAACCCTAACCCTAACCCTAACCCTAACCCTAACCCTAACCCTAACCCTAACCCTAACCCTAACCCTAACCCTAACCCTAACCCTAACCCTAACCCTAACCCTAACCCTAACCCTAACCCTAACCCTAACCCTAACCCTAACCCTAACCCTAACCCTAACCCTAACCCTAACCCTAACCCTAACCCTAACCCTAACCCTAACCCTAACCCTAACCCTAACCCTAACCCTAACCCTAACCCTAACCCTAACCCTAACCCTAACCCTAACCCTAACCCTAACCCTAACCCTAACCCTAACCCTAACCCTAACCCTAACCCTAACCCTAACCCTAACCCTAACCCTAACCCTAACCCTAACCCTAACCCTAACCCTAACCCTAACCCTAACCCTAACCCTAACCCTAACCCTAACCCTAACCCTAACCCTAACCCTAACCCTAACCCTAACCCTAACCCTAACCCTAACCCTAACCCTAACCCTAACCCTAACCCTAACCCTAACCCTAACCCTAACCCTAACCCTAACCCTAACCCTAACCCTAACCCTAACCCTAACCCTAACCCTAACCCTAACCCTAACCCTAACCCTAACCCTAACCCTAACCCTAACCCTAACCCTAACCCTAACCCTAACCCTAACCCTAACCCTAACCCTAACCCTAACCCTAACCCTAACCCTAACCCTAACCCTAACCCTAACCCTAACCCTAACCCTAACCCTAACCCTAACCCTAACCCTAACCCTAACCCTAACCCTAACCCTAACCCTAACCCTAACCCTAACCCTAACCCTAACCCTAACCCTAACCCTAACCCTAACCCTAACCCTAACCCTAACCCTAACCCTAACCCTAACCCTAACCCTAACCCTAACCCTAACCCTAACCCTAACCCTAACCCTAACCCTAACCCTAACCCTAACCCTAACCCTAACCCTAACCCTAACCCTAACCCTAACCCTAACCCTAACCCTAACCCTAACCCTAACCCTAACCCTAACCCTAACCCTAACCCTAACCCTAACCCTAACCCTAACCCTAACCCTAACCCTAACCCTAACCCTAACCCTAACCCTAACCCTAACCCTAACCCTAACCCTAACCCTAACCCTAACCCTAACCCTAACCCTAACCCTAACCCTAACCCTAACCCTAACCCTAACCCTAACCCTAACCCTAACCCTAACCCTAACCCTAACCCTAACCCTAACCCTAACCCTAACCCTAACCCTAACCCTAACCCTAACCCTAACCCTAACCCTAACCCTAACCCTAACCCTAACCCTAACCCTAACCCTAACCCTAACCCTAACCCTAACCCTAACCCTAACCCTAACCCTAACCCTAACCCTAACCCTAACCCTAACCCTAACCCTAACCCTAACCCTAACCCTAACCCTAACCCTAACCCTAACCCTAACCCTAACCCTAACCCTAACCCTAACCCTAACCCTAACCCTAACCCTAACCCTAACCCTAACCCTAACCCTAACCCTAACCCTAACCCTAACCCTAACCCTAACCCTAACCCTAACCCTAACCCTAACCCTAACCCTAACCCTAACCCTAACCCTAACCCTAACCCTAACCCTAACCCTAACCCTAACCCTAACCCTAACCCTAACCCTAACCCTAACCCTAACCCTAACCCTAACCCTAACCCTAACCCTAACCCTAACCCTAACCCTAACCCTAACCCTAACCCTAACCCTAACCCTAACCCTAACCCTAACCCTAACCCTAACCCTAACCCTAACCCTAACCCTAACCCTAACCCTAACCCTAACCCTAACCCTAACCCTAACCCTAACCCTAACCCTAACCCTAACCCTAACCCTAACCCTAACCCTAACCCTAACCCTAACCCTAACCCTAACCCTAACCCTAACCCTAACCCTAACCCTAACCCTAACCCTAACCCTAACCCTAACCCTAACCCTAACCCTAACCCTAACCCTAACCCTAACCCTAACCCTAACCCTAACCCTAACCCTAACCCTAACCCTAACCCTAACCCTAACCCTAACCCTAACCCTAACCCTAACCCTAACCCTAACCCTAACCCTAACCCTAACCCTAACCCTAACCCTAACCCTAACCCTAACCCTAACCCTAACCCTAACCCTAACCCTAACCCTAACCCTAACCCTAACCCTAACCCTAACCCTAACCCTAACCCTAACCCTAACCCTAACCCTAACCCTAACCCTAACCCTAACCCTAACCCTAACCCTAACCCTAACCCTAACCCTAACCCTAACCCTAACCCTAACCCTAACCCTAACCCTAACCCTAACCCTAACCCTAACCCTAACCCTAACCCTAACCCTAACCCTAACCCTAACCCTAACCCTAACCCTAACCCTAACCCTAACCCTAACCCTAACCCTAACCCTAACCCTAACCCTAACCCTAACCCTAACCCTAACCCTAACCCTAACCCTAACCCTAACCCTAACCCTAACCCTAACCCTAACCCTAACCCTAACCCTAACCCTAACCCTAACCCTAACCCTAACCCTAACCCTAACCCTAACCCTAACCCTAACCCTAACCCTAACCCTAACCCTAACCCTAACCCTAACCCTAACCCTAACCCTAACCCTAACCCTAACCCTAACCCTAACCCTAACCCTAACCCTAACCCTAACCCTAACCCTAACCCTAACCCTAACCCTAACCCTAACCCTAACCCTAACCCTAACCCTAACCCTAACCCTAACCCTAACCCTAACCCTAACCCTAACCCTAACCCTAACCCTAACCCTAACCCTAACCCTAACCCTAACCCTAACCCTAACCCTAACCCTAACCCTAACCCTAACCCTAACCCTAACCCTAACCCTAACCCTAACCCTAACCCTAACCCTAACCCTAACCCTAACCCTAACCCTAACCCTAACCCTAACCCTAACCCTAACCCTAACCCTAACCCTAACCCTAACCCTAACCCTAACCCTAACCCTAACCCTAACCCTAACCCTAACCCTAACCCTAACCCTAACCCTAACCCTAACCCTAACCCTAACCCTAACCCTAACCCTAACCCTAACCCTAACCCTAACCCTAACCCTAACCCTAACCCTAACCCTAACCCTAACCCTAACCCTAACCCTAACCCTAACCCTAACCCTAACCCTAACCCTAACCCTAACCCTAACCCTAACCCTAACCCTAACCCTAACCCTAACCCTAACCCTAACCCTAACCCTAACCCTAACCCTAACCCTAACCCTAACCCTAACCCTAACCCTAACCCTAACCCTAACCCTAACCCTAACCCTAACCCTAACCCTAACCCTAACCCTAACCCTAACCCTAACCCTAACCCTAACCCTAACCCTAACCCTAACCCTAACCCTAACCCTAACCCTAACCCTAACCCTAACCCTAACCCTAACCCTAACCCTAACCCTAACCCTAACCCTAACCCTAACCCTAACCCTAACCCTAACCCTAACCCTAACCCTAACCCTAACCCTAACCCTAACCCTAACCCTAACCCTAACCCTAACCCTAACCCTAACCCTAACCCTAACCCTAACCCTAACCCTAACCCTAACCCTAACCCTAACCCTAACCCTAACCCTAACCCTAACCCTAACCCTAACCCTAACCCTAACCCTAACCCTAACCCTAACCCTAACCCTAACCCTAACCCTAACCCTAACCCTAACCCTAACCCTAACCCTAACCCTAACCCTAACCCTAACCCTAACCCTAACCCTAACCCTAACCCTAACCCTAACCCTAACCCTAACCCTAACCCTAACCCTAACCCTAACCCTAACCCTAACCCTAACCCTAACCCTAACCCTAACCCTAACCCTAACCCTAACCCTAACCCTAACCCTAACCCTAACCCTAACCCTAACCCTAACCCTAACCCTAACCCTAACCCTAACCCTAACCCTAACCCTAACCCTAACCCTAACCCTAACCCTAACCCTAACCCTAACCCTAACCCTAACCCTAACCCTAACCCTAACCCTAACCCTAACCCTAACCCTAACCCTAACCCTAACCCTAACCCTAACCCTAACCCTAACCCTAACCCTAACCCTAACCCTAACCCTAACCCTAACCCTAACCCTAACCCTAACCCTAACCCTAACCCTAACCCTAACCCTAACCCTAACCCTAACCCTAACCCTAACCCTAACCCTAACCCTAACCCTAACCCTAACCCTAACCCTAACCCTAACCCTAACCCTAACCCTAACCCTAACCCTAACCCTAACCCTAACCCTAACCCTAACCCTAACCCTAACCCTAACCCTAACCCTAACCCTAACCCTAACCCTAACCCTAACCCTAACCCTAACCCTAACCCTAACCCTAACCCTAACCCTAACCCTAACCCTAACCCTAACCCTAACCCTAACCCTAACCCTAACCCTAACCCTAACCCTAACCCTAACCCTAACCCTAACCCTAACCCTAACCCTAACCCTAACCCTAACCCTAACCCTAACCCTAACCCTAACCCTAACCCTAACCCTAACCCTAACCCTAACCCTAACCCTAACCCTAACCCTAACCCTAACCCTAACCCTAACCCTAACCCTAACCCTAACCCTAACCCTAACCCTAACCCTAACCCTAACCCTAACCCTAACCCTAACCCTAACCCTAACCCTAACCCTAACCCTAACCCTAACCCTAACCCTAACCCTAACCCTAACCCTAACCCTAACCCTAACCCTAACCCTAACCCTAACCCTAACCCTAACCCTAACCCTAACCCTAACCCTAACCCTAACCCTAACCCTAACCCTAACCCTAACCCTAACCCTAACCCTAACCCTAACCCTAACCCTAACCCTAACCCTAACCCTAACCCTAACCCTAACCCTAACCCTAACCCTAACCCTAACCCTAACCCTAACCCTAACCCTAACCCTAACCCTAACCCTAACCCTAACCCTAACCCTAACCCTAACCCTAACCCTAACCCTAACCCTAACCCTAACCCTAACCCTAACCCTAACCCTAACCCTAACCCTAACCCTAACCCTAACCCTAACCCTAACCCTAACCCTAACCCTAACCCTAACCCTAACCCTAACCCTAACCCTAACCCTAACCCTAACCCTAACCCTAACCCTAACCCTAACCCTAACCCTAACCCTAACCCTAACCCTAACCCTAACCCTAACCCTAACCCTAACCCTAACCCTAACCCTAACCCTAACCCTAACCCTAACCCTAACCCTAACCCTAACCCTAACCCTAACCCTAACCCTAACCCTAACCCTAACCCTAACCCTAACCCTAACCCTAACCCTAACCCTAACCCTAACCCTAACCCTAACCCTAACCCTAACCCTAACCCTAACCCTAACCCTAACCCTAACCCTAACCCTAACCCTAACCCTAACCCTAACCCTAACCCTAACCCTAACCCTAACCCTAACCCTAACCCTAACCCTAACCCTAACCCTAACCCTAACCCTAACCCTAACCCTAACCCTAACCCTAACCCTAACCCTAACCCTAACCCTAACCCTAACCCTAACCCTAACCCTAACCCTAACCCTAACCCTAACCCTAACCCTAACCCTAACCCTAACCCTAACCCTAACCCTAACCCTAACCCTAACCCTAACCCTAACCCTAACCCTAACCCTAACCCTAACCCTAACCCTAACCCTAACCCTAACCCTAACCCTAACCCTAACCCTAACCCTAACCCTAACCCTAACCCTAACCCTAACCCTAACCCTAACCCTAACCCTAACCCTAACCCTAACCCTAACCCTAACCCTAACCCTAACCCTAACCCTAACCCTAACCCTAACCCTAACCCTAACCCTAACCCTAACCCTAACCCTAACCCTAACCCTAACCCTAACCCTAACCCTAACCCTAACCCTAACCCTAACCCTAACCCTAACCCTAACCCTAACCCTAACCCTAACCCTAACCCTAACCCTAACCCTAACCCTAACCCTAACCCTAACCCTAACCCTAACCCTAACCCTAACCCTAACCCTAACCCTAACCCTAACCCTAACCCTAACCCTAACCCTAACCCTAACCCTAACCCTAACCCTAACCCTAACCCTAACCCTAACCCTAACCCTAACCCTAACCCTAACCCTAACCCTAACCCTAACCCTAACCCTAACCCTAACCCTAACCCTAACCCTAACCCTAACCCTAACCCTAACCCTAACCCTAACCCTAACCCTAACCCTAACCCTAACCCTAACCCTAACCCTAACCCTAACCCTAACCCTAACCCTAACCCTAACCCTAACCCTAACCCTAACCCTAACCCTAACCCTAACCCTAACCCTAACCCTAACCCTAACCCTAACCCTAACCCTAACCCTAACCCTAACCCTAACCCTAACCCTAACCCTAACCCTAACCCTAACCCTAACCCTAACCCTAACCCTAACCCTAACCCTAACCCTAACCCTAACCCTAACCCTAACCCTAACCCTAACCCTAACCCTAACCCTAACCCTAACCCTAACCCTAACCCTAACCCTAACCCTAACCCTAACCCTAACCCTAACCCTAACCCTAACCCTAACCCTAACCCTAACCCTAACCCTAACCCTAACCCTAACCCTAACCCTAACCCTAACCCTAACCCTAACCCTAACCCTAACCCTAACCCTAACCCTAACCCTAACCCTAACCCTAACCCTAACCCTAACCCTAACCCTAACCCTAACCCTAACCCTAACCCTAACCCTAACCCTAACCCTAACCCTAACCCTAACCCTAACCCTAACCCTAACCCTAACCCTAACCCTAACCCTAACCCTAACCCTAACCCTAACCCTAACCCTAACCCTAACCCTAACCCTAACCCTAACCCTAACCCTAACCCTAACCCTAACCCTAACCCTAACCCTAACCCTAACCCTAACCCTAACCCTAACCCTAACCCTAACCCTAACCCTAACCCTAACCCTAACCCTAACCCTAACCCTAACCCTAACCCTAACCCTAACCCTAACCCTAACCCTAACCCTAACCCTAACCCTAACCCTAACCCTAACCCTAACCCTAACCCTAACCCTAACCCTAACCCTAACCCTAACCCTAACCCTAACCCTAACCCTAACCCTAACCCTAACCCTAACCCTAACCCTAACCCTAACCCTAACCCTAACCCTAACCCTAACCCTAACCCTAACCCTAACCCTAACCCTAACCCTAACCCTAACCCTAACCCTAACCCTAACCCTAACCCTAACCCTAACCCTAACCCTAACCCTAACCCTAACCCTAACCCTAACCCTAACCCTAACCCTAACCCTAACCCTAACCCTAACCCTAACCCTAACCCTAACCCTAACCCTAACCCTAACCCTAACCCTAACCCTAACCCTAACCCTAACCCTAACCCTAACCCTAACCCTAACCCTAACCCTAACCCTAACCCTAACCCTAACCCTAACCCTAACCCTAACCCTAACCCTAACCCTAACCCTAACCCTAACCCTAACCCTAACCCTAACCCTAACCCTAACCCTAACCCTAACCCTAACCCTAACCCTAACCCTAACCCTAACCCTAACCCTAACCCTAACCCTAACCCTAACCCTAACCCTAACCCTAACCCTAACCCTAACCCTAACCCTAACCCTAACCCTAACCCTAACCCTAACCCTAACCCTAACCCTAACCCTAACCCTAACCCTAACCCTAACCCTAACCCTAACCCTAACCCTAACCCTAACCCTAACCCTAACCCTAACCCTAACCCTAACCCTAACCCTAACCCTAACCCTAACCCTAACCCTAACCCTAACCCTAACCCTAACCCTAACCCTAACCCTAACCCTAACCCTAACCCTAACCCTAACCCTAACCCTAACCCTAACCCTAACCCTAACCCTAACCCTAACCCTAACCCTAACCCTAACCCTAACCCTAACCCTAACCCTAACCCTAACCCTAACCCTAACCCTAACCCTAACCCTAACCCTAACCCTAACCCTAACCCTAACCCTAACCCTAACCCTAACCCTAACCCTAACCCTAACCCTAACCCTAACCCTAACCCTAACCCTAACCCTAACCCTAACCCTAACCCTAACCCTAACCCTAACCCTAACCCTAACCCTAACCCTAACCCTAACCCTAACCCTAACCCTAACCCTAACCCTAACCCTAACCCTAACCCTAACCCTAACCCTAACCCTAACCCTAACCCTAACCCTAACCCTAACCCTAACCCTAACCCTAACCCTAACCCTAACCCTAACCCTAACCCTAACCCTAACCCTAACCCTAACCCTAACCCTAACCCTAACCCTAACCCTAACCCTAACCCTAACCCTAACCCTAACCCTAACCCTAACCCTAACCCTAACCCTAACCCTAACCCTAACCCTAACCCTAACCCTAACCCTAACCCTAACCCTAACCCTAACCCTAACCCTAACCCTAACCCTAACCCTAACCCTAACCCTAACCCTAACCCTAACCCTAACCCTAACCCTAACCCTAACCCTAACCCTAACCCTAACCCTAACCCTAACCCTAACCCTAACCCTAACCCTAACCCTAACCCTAACCCTAACCCTAACCCTAACCCTAACCCTAACCCTAACCCTAACCCTAACCCTAACCCTAACCCTAACCCTAACCCTAACCCTAACCCTAACCCTAACCCTAACCCTAACCCTAACCCTAACCCTAACCCTAACCCTAACCCTAACCCTAACCCTAACCCTAACCCTAACCCTAACCCTAACCCTAACCCTAACCCTAACCCTAACCCTAACCCTAACCCTAACCCTAACCCTAACCCTAACCCTAACCCTAACCCTAACCCTAACCCTAACCCTAACCCTAACCCTAACCCTAACCCTAACCCTAACCCTAACCCTAACCCTAACCCTAACCCTAACCCTAACCCTAACCCTAACCCTAACCCTAACCCTAACCCTAACCCTAACCCTAACCCTAACCCTAACCCTAACCCTAACCCTAACCCTAACCCTAACCCTAACCCTAACCCTAACCCTAACCCTAACCCTAACCCTAACCCTAACCCTAACCCTAACCCTAACCCTAACCCTAACCCTAACCCTAACCCTAACCCTAACCCTAACCCTAACCCTAACCCTAACCCTAACCCTAACCCTAACCCTAACCCTAACCCTAACCCTAACCCTAACCCTAACCCTAACCCTAACCCTAACCCTAACCCTAACCCTAACCCTAACCCTAACCCTAACCCTAACCCTAACCCTAACCCTAACCCTAACCCTAACCCTAACCCTAACCCTAACCCTAACCCTAACCCTAACCCTAACCCTAACCCTAACCCTAACCCTAACCCTAACCCTAACCCTAACCCTAACCCTAACCCTAACCCTAACCCTAACCCTAACCCTAACCCTAACCCTAACCCTAACCCTAACCCTAACCCTAACCCTAACCCTAACCCTAACCCTAACCCTAACCCTAACCCTAACCCTAACCCTAACCCTAACCCTAACCCTAACCCTAACCCTAACCCTAACCCTAACCCTAACCCTAACCCTAACCCTAACCCTAACCCTAACCCTAACCCTAACCCTAACCCTAACCCTAACCCTAACCCTAACCCTAACCCTAACCCTAACCCTAACCCTAACCCTAACCCTAACCCTAACCCTAACCCTAACCCTAACCCTAACCCTAACCCTAACCCTAACCCTAACCCTAACCCTAACCCTAACCCTAACCCTAACCCTAACCCTAACCCTAACCCTAACCCTAACCCTAACCCTAACCCTAACCCTAACCCTAACCCTAACCCTAACCCTAACCCTAACCCTAACCCTAACCCTAACCCTAACCCTAACCCTAACCCTAACCCTAACCCTAACCCTAACCCTAACCCTAACCCTAACCCTAACCCTAACCCTAACCCTAACCCTAACCCTAACCCTAACCCTAACCCTAACCCTAACCCTAACCCTAACCCTAACCCTAACCCTAACCCTAACCCTAACCCTAACCCTAACCCTAACCCTAACCCTAACCCTAACCCTAACCCTAACCCTAACCCTAACCCTAACCCTAACCCTAACCCTAACCCTAACCCTAACCCTAACCCTAACCCTAACCCTAACCCTAACCCTAACCCTAACCCTAACCCTAACCCTAACCCTAACCCTAACCCTAACCCTAACCCTAACCCTAACCCTAACCCTAACCCTAACCCTAACCCTAACCCTAACCCTAACCCTAACCCTAACCCTAACCCTAACCCTAACCCTAACCCTAACCCTAACCCTAACCCTAACCCTAACCCTAACCCTAACCCTAACCCTAACCCTAACCCTAACCCTAACCCTAACCCTAACCCTAACCCTAACCCTAACCCTAACCCTAACCCTAACCCTAACCCTAACCCTAACCCTAACCCTAACCCTAACCCTAACCCTAACCCTAACCCTAACCCTAACCCTAACCCTAACCCTAACCCTAACCCTAACCCTAACCCTAACCCTAACCCTAACCCTAACCCTAACCCTAACCCTAACCCTAACCCTAACCCTAACCCTAACCCTAACCCTAACCCTAACCCTAACCCTAACCCTAACCCTAACCCTAACCCTAACCCTAACCCTAACCCTAACCCTAACCCTAACCCTAACCCTAACCCTAACCCTAACCCTAACCCTAACCCTAACCCTAACCCTAACCCTAACCCTAACCCTAACCCTAACCCTAACCCTAACCCTAACCCTAACCCTAACCCTAACCCTAACCCTAACCCTAACCCTAACCCTAACCCTAACCCTAACCCTAACCCTAACCCTAACCCTAACCCTAACCCTAACCCTAACCCTAACCCTAACCCTAACCCTAACCCTAACCCTAACCCTAACCCTAACCCTAACCCTAACCCTAACCCTAACCCTAACCCTAACCCTAACCCTAACCCTAACCCTAACCCTAACCCTAACCCTAACCCTAACCCTAACCCTAACCCTAACCCTAACCCTAACCCTAACCCTAACCCTAACCCTAACCCTAACCCTAACCCTAACCCTAACCCTAACCCTAACCCTAACCCTAACCCTAACCCTAACCCTAACCCTAACCCTAACCCTAACCCTAACCCTAACCCTAACCCTAACCCTAACCCTAACCCTAACCCTAACCCTAACCCTAACCCTAACCCTAACCCTAACCCTAACCCTAACCCTAACCCTAACCCTAACCCTAACCCTAACCCTAACCCTAACCCTAACCCTAACCCTAACCCTAACCCTAACCCTAACCCTAACCCTAACCCTAACCCTAACCCTAACCCTAACCCTAACCCTAACCCTAACCCTAACCCTAACCCTAACCCTAACCCTAACCCTAACCCTAACCCTAACCCTAACCCTAACCCTAACCCTAACCCTAACCCTAACCCTAACCCTAACCCTAACCCTAACCCTAACCCTAACCCTAACCCTAACCCTAACCCTAACCCTAACCCTAACCCTAACCCTAACCCTAACCCTAACCCTAACCCTAACCCTAACCCTAACCCTAACCCTAACCCTAACCCTAACCCTAACCCTAACCCTAACCCTAACCCTAACCCTAACCCTAACCCTAACCCTAACCCTAACCCTAACCCTAACCCTAACCCTAACCCTAACCCTAACCCTAACCCTAACCCTAACCCTAACCCTAACCCTAACCCTAACCCTAACCCTAACCCTAACCCTAACCCTAACCCTAACCCTAACCCTAACCCTAACCCTAACCCTAACCCTAACCCTAACCCTAACCCTAACCCTAACCCTAACCCTAACCCTAACCCTAACCCTAACCCTAACCCTAACCCTAACCCTAACCCTAACCCTAACCCTAACCCTAACCCTAACCCTAACCCTAACCCTAACCCTAACCCTAACCCTAACCCTAACCCTAACCCTAACCCTAACCCTAACCCTAACCCTAACCCTAACCCTAACCCTAACCCTAACCCTAACCCTAACCCTAACCCTAACCCTAACCCTAACCCTAACCCTAACCCTAACCCTAACCCTAACCCTAACCCTAACCCTAACCCTAACCCTAACCCTAACCCTAACCCTAACCCTAACCCTAACCCTAACCCTAACCCTAACCCTAACCCTAACCCTAACCCTAACCCTAACCCTAACCCTAACCCTAACCCTAACCCTAACCCTAACCCTAACCCTAACCCTAACCCTAACCCTAACCCTAACCCTAACCCTAACCCTAACCCTAACCCTAACCCTAACCCTAACCCTAACCCTAACCCTAACCCTAACCCTAACCCTAACCCTAACCCTAACCCTAACCCTAACCCTAACCCTAACCCTAACCCTAACCCTAACCCTAACCCTAACCCTAACCCTAACCCTAACCCTAACCCTAACCCTAACCCTAACCCTAACCCTAACCCTAACCCTAACCCTAACCCTAACCCTAACCCTAACCCTAACCCTAACCCTAACCCTAACCCTAACCCTAACCCTAACCCTAACCCTAACCCTAACCCTAACCCTAACCCTAACCCTAACCCTAACCCTAACCCTAACCCTAACCCTAACCCTAACCCTAACCCTAACCCTAACCCTAACCCTAACCCTAACCCTAACCCTAACCCTAACCCTAACCCTAACCCTAACCCTAACCCTAACCCTAACCCTAACCCTAACCCTAACCCTAACCCTAACCCTAACCCTAACCCTAACCCTAACCCTAACCCTAACCCTAACCCTAACCCTAACCCTAACCCTAACCCTAACCCTAACCCTAACCCTAACCCTAACCCTAACCCTAACCCTAACCCTAACCCTAACCCTAACCCTAACCCTAACCCTAACCCTAACCCTAACCCTAACCCTAACCCTAACCCTAACCCTAACCCTAACCCTAACCCTAACCCTAACCCTAACCCTAACCCTAACCCTAACCCTAACCCTAACCCTAACCCTAACCCTAACCCTAACCCTAACCCTAACCCTAACCCTAACCCTAACCCTAACCCTAACCCTAACCCTAACCCTAACCCTAACCCTAACCCTAACCCTAACCCTAACCCTAACCCTAACCCTAACCCTAACCCTAACCCTAACCCTAACCCTAACCCTAACCCTAACCCTAACCCTAACCCTAACCCTAACCCTAACCCTAACCCTAACCCTAACCCTAACCCTAACCCTAACCCTAACCCTAACCCTAACCCTAACCCTAACCCTAACCCTAACCCTAACCCTAACCCTAACCCTAACCCTAACCCTAACCCTAACCCTAACCCTAACCCTAACCCTAACCCTAACCCTAACCCTAACCCTAACCCTAACCCTAACCCTAACCCTAACCCTAACCCTAACCCTAACCCTAACCCTAACCCTAACCCTAACCCTAACCCTAACCCTAACCCTAACCCTAACCCTAACCCTAACCCTAACCCTAACCCTAACCCTAACCCTAACCCTAACCCTAACCCTAACCCTAACCCTAACCCTAACCCTAACCCTAACCCTAACCCTAACCCTAACCCTAACCCTAACCCTAACCCTAACCCTAACCCTAACCCTAACCCTAACCCTAACCCTAACCCTAACCCTAACCCTAACCCTAACCCTAACCCTAACCCTAACCCTAACCCTAACCCGAACCCTAACCCGAACCCTAACCCTAACCCTAACCCTAACCCTAACCCTAACCCTAACCCTAACCCTAACCCTAACCCTAACCCTAACCCTAACCCTAACCCTAACCCTAACCCTAACCCTAACCCTAACCCTAACCCGAACCCTAACCCTAACCCTAACCCTAACCCTAACCCTAACCCTAACCCTAACCCTAACCCTAACCCTAACCCTAACCCTAACCCTAACCCTAACCCTAACCCTAACCCGAACCCTAACCCTAACCCTAACCCTAACCCTAACCCTAACCCTAACCCTAACCCTAACCCTAACCCTAACCCTAACCCTAACCCTAACCCTAACCCTAACCCTAACCCTAACCCTAACCCTAACCCTAACCCTAACCCTAACCCTAACCCTAACCCGAACCCTAACCCGAACCCTAACCCTAACCCTAACCCTAACCCTAACCCTAACCCTAACCCTAACCCTAACCCTAACCCTAACCCTAACCCTAACCCGAACCCTAACCCTAACCCTAACCCTAACCCGAACCCTAACCCTAACCCTAACCCTAACCCTAACCCTAACCCTAACCCTAACCCTAACCCTAACCCTAACCCTAACCCTAACCCTAACCCTAACCCGAACCCTAACCCTAACCCTAACCCTAACCCTAACCCTAACCCTAACCCTAACCCTAACCCTAACCCTAACCCTAACCCTAACCCTAACCCTAACCCTAACCCTAACCCTAACCCTAACCCTAACCCTAACCCTAACCCTAACCCTAACCCTAACCCTAACCCTAACCCTAACCCTAACCCGAACCCTAACCCTAACCCTAACCCTAACCCTAACCCTAACCCTAACCCTAACCCTAACCCTAACCCGAACCCTAACCCTAACCCTAACCCTAACCCTAACCCGAACCCTAACCCGAACCCTAACCCTAACCCTAACCCTAACCCGAACCCTAACCCGAACCCTAACCCTAACCCTAACCCTAACCCTAACCCGAACCCTAACCCGAACCCTAACCCTAACCCTAACCCTAACCCTAACCCGAACCCTAACCCTAACCCTAACCCTAACCCTAACCCTAACCCTAACCCGAACCCTAACCCTAACCCTAACCCTAACCCGAACCCTAACCCTAACCCTAACCCTAACCCTAACCCTAACCCTAACCCGAACCCTAACCCGAACCCTAACCCGAACCCTAACCCTAACCCTAACCCTAACCCTAACCCTAACCCTAACCCGAACCCGAACCCTAACCCTAACCCTAACCCTAACCCGAACCCTAACCCTAACCCTAACCCGAACCCGAACCCTAACCCTAACCCTAACCCTAACCCTAACCCGAACCCTAACCCGAACCCTAACCCGAACCCTAACCCTAACCCTAACCCTAACCCTAACCCTAACCCTAACCCTAACCCTAACCCTAACCCTAACCCTAACCCTAACCCTAACCCTAACCCTAACCCTAACCCTAACCCTAACCCTAACCCTAACCCTAACCCGAACCCTAACCCTAACCCTAACCCTAACCCTAACCCTAACCCGAACCCTAACCCTAACCCTAACCCTAACCCTAACCCGAACCCTAACCCTAACCCTAACCCTAACCCTAACCCTAACCCGAACCCTAACCCTAACCCTAACCCTAACCCTAACCCTAACCCTAACCCTAACCCGAACCCTAACCCTAACCCTAACCCTAACCCTAACCCGAACCCTAACCCTAACCCTAACCCTAACCCTAACCCTAACCCTAACCCTAACCCTAACCCTAACCCTAACCCTAACCCTAACCCTAACCCTAACCCTAACCCTAACCCTAACCCTAACCCTAACCCTAACCCTAACCCTAACCCTAACCCTAACCCTAACCCTAACCCTAACCCTAACCCTAACCCTAACCCTAACCCTAACCCTAACCCTAACCCGAACCCTAACCCTAACCCGAACCCTAACCCTAACCCGAACCCTAACCCTAACCCGAACCCTAACCCTAACCCGAACCCTAACCCTAACCCGAACCCGAACCCTAACCCTAACCCGAACCCTAACCCTAACCCTAACCCGAACCCGAACCCTAACCCTAACCCGAACCCTAACCCTAACCCTAACCCTAACCCGAACCCTAACCCTAACCCTAACCCTAACCCGAACCCTAACCCTAACCCGAACCCTAACCCTAACCCTAACCCTAACCCGAACCCTAACCCTAACCCTAACCCTAACCCTAACCCTAACCCTAACCCTAACCCTAACCCTAACCCTAACCCTAACCCGAACCCTAACCCTAACCCGAACCCGAACCCTAACCCTAACCCGAACCCTAACCCTAACCCGAACCCTAACCCGAACCCTAACCCTAACCCTAACCCTAACCCGAACCCTAACCCTAACCCGAACCCTAACCCTAACCCTAACCCTAACCCGAACCCTAACCCTAACCCGAACCCTAACCCTAACCCGAACCCTAACCCTAACCCGAACCCTAACCCTAACCCTAACCCTAACCCTAACCCTAACCCGAACCCTAACCCTAACCCTAACCCTAACCCTAACCCTAACCCTAACCCTAACCCGAACCCTAACCCTAACCCTAACCCTAACCCTAACCCGAACCCTAACCCTAACCCTAACCCTAACCCTAACCCTAACCCGAACCCTAACCCTAACCCGAACCCTAACCCGAACCCTAACCCTAACCCTAACCCTAACCCTAACCCTAACCCTAACCCGAACCCGAACCCGAACCCTAACCCTAACCCTAACCCTAACCCTAACCCTAACCCTAACCCTAACCCTAACCCGAACCCTAACCCGAACCCTAACCCGAACCCTAACCCGAACCCGAACCCGAACCCTAACCCTAACCCTAACCCTAACCCGAACCCTAACCCTAACCCTAACCCGAACCCTAACCCGAACCCTAACCCGAACCCTAACCCGAACCCTAACCCGAACCCTAACCCGAACCCGAACCCTAACCCTAACCCTAACCCTAACCCTAACCCGAACCCTAACCCTAACCCGAACCCTAACCCTAACCCTAACCCGAACCCTAACCCTAACCCGAACCCTAACCCTAACCCGAACCCTAACCCTAACCCGAACCCGAACCCTAACCCTAACCCGAACCCTAACCCTAACCCGAACCCTAACCCTAACCCGAACCCTAACCCTAACCCGAACCCTAACCCTAACCCTAACCCGAACCCTAACCCTAACCCTAACCCGAACCCTAACCCTAACCCGAACCCTAACCCTAACCCGAACCCTAACCCTAACCCGAACCCTAACCCTAACCCGAACCCTAACCCTAACCCTAACCCGAACCCTAACCCTAACCCTAACCCGAACCCTAACCCTAACCCTAACCCTAACCCTAACCCTAACCCTAACCCTAACCCTAACCCTAACCCGAACCCTAACCCGAACCCTAACCCGAACCCGAACCCTAACCCTAACCCTAACCCTAACCCTAACCCTAACCCTAACCCTAACCCTAACCCGAACCCTAACCCGAACCCTAACCCTAACCCTAACCCTAACCCTAACCCTAACCCTAACCCTAACCCTAACCCTAACCCGAACCCTAACCCTAACCCGAACCCTAACCCGAACCCTAACCCGAACCCTAACCCGAACCCTAACCCTAACCCTAACCCTAACCCTAACCCGAACCCTAACCCTAACCCGAACCCTAACCCGAACCCTAACCCGAACCCTAACCCTAACCCGAACCCTAACCCTAACCCTAACCCTAAACCCTAAACCCTAACCCGAACCCTAACCCGAACCCTAACCCGAACCCTAACCCTAACCCTAACCCGAACCCTAACCCTAACCCTAACCCTAACCCTAACCCGAACCCTAACCCTAACCCTAACCCCTAACCCTAACCCGAACCCGAACCCGAACCCTAACCCTAACCCTAACCCTAACCCTAACCCTAACCCTAACCCTAACCCTAACCCTAACCCTAACCCTAACCCGAACCCTAACCCGAACCCTAACCCTAACCCGAACCCTAACCCGAACCCGAACCCTAACCCTAACCCGAACCCTAACCCTAACCCTAACCCGAACCCTAACCCTAACCCTAACCCCTAACCCTAACCCGAACCCTAACCCGAACCCTAACCCTAACCCTAACCCGAACCCTAACCCTAACCCTAACCCTAACCCTAACCCTAACCCGAACCCTAACCCGAACCCTAACCCGAACCCTAACCCAAACCCTCTAACCCTAACCCTAACCCTAACCCTAACCCTAACCCTAACCCGAACCCTAACCCGAACCCTAACCCTAACCCGAACCCTAACCCGAACCCTAACCCTAACCCGAACCCTAACCCGAACCCTAACCCTAACCCTAACCCTAACCCTAACCCGAACCCTAACCCTAACCCTAACCCTAACCCGAACCCTAACCCGAACCCTAACCCGAACCCTAACCCGAACCCTAACCCGAACCCTAACCCGAACCCTAACCCTAACCCTAACCCTAACCCTAACCCTAACCCGAACCCTAACCCGAACCCTAACCCGAACCCTAACCCGAACCCTAACCCTAACCCTAACCCTAACCCTAACCCTAACCCTAACCCTAACCCTAACCCTAACCCCTAACCCTAACCCTAACCCTAACCCTAACCCGAACCCTAACCCTAACCCTAACCCGAACCCTAACCCTAACCCGAACCCTAACCCTAACCCGAACCCTAACCCTAACCCTAACCCTAACCCTAACCCGAACCCTAACCCGAACCCTAACCCTAACCCTAACCCTAACCCTAACCCGAACCCTAACCCTAACCCGAACCCGAACCCGAACCCGAACCCGAACCCTAACCCGAACCCTAACCCGAACCCGAACCCTAACCCGAACCCTAACCCGAACCCTAACCCGAACCCTAACCCGAACCCTAACCCGAACCCTAACCCTAACCCGAACCCTAACCCGAACCCTAACCCGAACCCTAACCCGAACCCTAACCCGAACCCTAACCCGAACCCTAACCCGAACCCTAACCCTAACCCGAACCCTAACCCGAACCCGAACCCGAACCCTAACCCGAACCCTAACCCGAACCCTAACCCTAACCCTAACCCTAACCCTAACCCTAACCCGAACCCGAACCCTAACCCGAACCCTAACCCTAACCCTAACCCTAACCCTAACCCTAACCCTAACCCGAACCCTAACCCGAACCCGAACCCTAACCCTAACCCTAACCCTAACCCTAACCCGAACCCTAACCCGAACCCTAACCCTAACCCTAACCCGAACCCTAACCCGAACCCTAACCCTAACCCTAACCCTAACCCTAACCCTAACCCTAACCCGAACCCTAACCCGAACCCTAACCCTAACCCGAACCCTAACCCGAACCCTAACCCTAACCCTAACCCGAACCCTAACCCGAACCCTAACCCTAACCCTAACCCGAACCCGAACCCTAACCCTAACCCGAACCCTAACCCGAACCCTAACCCGAACCCTAACCCGAACCCTAACCCGAACCCT